>NC_052339.1:17302125-17329625 GCF_016432855.1 Salvelinus namaycush | reverse complement strand
TGAAAAGAAGAAGAAAATAAAGATCAGCTTTGGGCGGGTAGGTTATCGATTTTTCCAAAGTGATTTGGTTTCCTCTAGCTGTACTCATGGTTGACCAACCATCAGCTCCCTTGCTTTTCTCTCCCATCTCCCTACTTTAACATCTCTGAAATTTTCCAACATGTTTCAGGGCCAGTGAACACAATGCCTTCCCTCCTGGCAATCCATCAGACTCACCAATCAGACTCCAGTGAGCCCGTGGTTTAGATCAGCAAACAGTGATAGAAAACTTTCATTAAAGGAGATCAGGTGCTCACATCTGAGCAAACGTGTTTTTTTAATCCTCCAATAATGTGAGATTGGGAAATTACATTATATAATAGGGGTGATTTTATGCAAACACGTGTGTTATCTTAGTGTGTGTGTCTGTGTGAGAGAGAGAGTGAGCAGGAAGAAAGCAAGATAGACAACACTGCTACCCATGATAGGAACTGTACAAGGTGACTTCATCACAAACAAGAGAAGCAGCACATGCAGGCAAACCGAAGGTGAAGAAAAAAGTACAGCTTGTCAGACCAAAAGCTGCTTTGTAGCTACTCATCTGTCTGTAGAGAGACAGGCGATGATGATGTGTTGTCATTTTGTTAAGGTTAAAAGGAATTCATGTCATCCATCATATTGGGGGATGTGGTGAAGATCTGATTGGCCCTGGCATGGGGCCAGCCAGGCTACCTGTGTATGTGTGTGCGGGGGGGGGGGGCTTCCACATCACCACATCACCGACTGTGCCGTTGGGCACCAGATTCAAATTTTTCATCACATTGTCCTAAGTATTAATTTGAAAGGAATCCTGGAAAACCCAACAACCTGGCAGCTCTCTCCTTTTCATCTTAGTGAAATGGAATACAGCTCCTGCTAATTCTCCAACTAGCGCTAGCCAAGGATATGTGGAAGGAACTGGGAAAGTCACAGAGGATTCACTGAGAGGAGAACAGTGCCATAAACATGTTCTACCTGCCATCATTTTCGGGGTGGAGAGCTTAGAACTATTTGTGGGCATGCTTTAGCCTATAATTGGCCTTCCACACAGCAAAGCATGTCCTGATGGAGCACATGTGGGCCTATGATGCCCACTGCATCGTAATTTCTTTTATAAGGCACCATAATGCCTTGTTCAAAATATCTGGGAACTAGGAACTCGAATTTGCACAATGCATTTAAGAAAACTGGGAACTTGGGGAAAAAACAAGCTCAAACTGGAAAAAATCATTTTGAAAGGTCCGCCAACTTGGAATTCCAACTTGGGAGCATGGGCCTCTTTGGGAGCATGGGTCTCTCCGACTTTCCGACTTCAAGACCACTGACGTCATGATTTGACCTCTATTTTTCCAAGTACGCAGTTTTCTTGAATGGACCATAAGATATAAGATGATGAGGAGTGAAGAAAATGGAGATGATAGTTTTCTTTAATGCTGCATTTGACATGGATGGTTGTGGTTGTGCACATTCAGTAGTCACATATTTTCATGATCAAACAGGTTTGTCACTATTCTTCAAGATGATATTTGATGTCCTGCTACTCATGTCATCCATTGATCAATCGGTGAATGATGCCGCGTTCAAATCAACTGGGACATCGAAAAATACGAGCGCAAATCATGACGTCAGTGATCCTCAGGTCGGAAAGTCGGAGCTCTAGAAAGATTCCCGATTTTCCGAGGTGAAATTCTGAGTTGGATGACCGTTTCCCAGTCGGCGCTTGTTTTTTTCAAGTTCCCAGTTGTTTTGAATGCATTGAAGTCAGAGTTTCCGAGTTCTGAGCTCACAGATGGTTTGAACGCGGCATCAAACAACGCATTGCGACCACTGTCATTTGATGGTTCACTTTTTACTTCTGGGAAATGTAGTTCTTCAAAAACAAATAGCTAGCAAATCTACGAATTCGACTGTTTCTTAAACGACAAAGACCATGGTGCAACCCGTTTCCTCTTTCCGGAAGTATAATGCACTGAAGTTCCAACGTGATAACAAGAATCTGAGGGCAAGCGAAATGTCCCACTTCACAAAGAAAAGGAAATTAGACAAAAATGTGCAGGATAACCTGTACTTTGACAGCTATTCCGATGTTACCATTCACGAGGAAATGATTGCAGACACTGTCCGGACGAACACGTACAGGACAGGGATACTGAGGAACAGCAGTTTGATCCAAGGGAAAGTAGTGTTGGATGTCGGGGCAGGAACCGGTGTTCTAAGCATATTTTGCGCCCAAGCCGGGGCCAGGAAAGTTTACGCGGTGGAGGCTAGTTCAATCGCTGATCAAGCTGTTAAAATCGTTAAACACAACAAGATGGAAGACATAATCGATGTGATTAAAGGGACTCTGGAGACAATCGATTTGCCGGAGCAGGTGGACGTGATAGTAAGCGAGTGGATGGGGTACGCGCTGCTTCACGAATCTATGCTGAATTCTGTCCTCTTCGCCCGCGACAAATGGCTTAAAGCCGGCGGCCTTATTTTGCCTTCCAAGGCCGAACTGTACATTGCACCCATCAATGACTTGGTGGTGGAGGACCGGCTAAGTTTCTGGTCAACTGTGAAGGACCAGTACGACGTGGACATGTCGTGCATGTCTGACTTCGCCAGGAAATGCATCATGAGCAATGACATCACCGTGAACTTGGTGACGGTAGAGGACGTGCTCTCCCACCCCTCCAAGTTCGCCGAGTTAGATCTGTACTCGGTTACCACGGAGCAGCTGAAATCCGTGAAGGGGGCATTCAAGTGCGAGTGTTTCGGTTCGTCTGCCGTGAACGCGCTCTGCGTGTGGTTCACGGTGACCTTTCCCGGTGGCGAGGAAAAGCCCCTGGTTCTCTCCACATCTCCGTTCAAACCGGAGACGCACTGGAAGCAGGCAGTGTTGTATCTGGATGAAGCAGTGGATGTTAGACAGGACACCACAGTGGTGGGCGAGGTCAACATGTATCCCTCAGAGGACAGTTCCAGACATATATGCATCCACGTGGACTACACTATAGGAGAACTCAAAAAACAGTCCAAGACCTTTTCCATCCCTGATGGTTATTCAGGAGAGGCTCAACAATAATGTTTAGGCCTAATCTTTGACAGTTTAAGCAATGTCAACCTTACATTAACCTGGCTTAGCAGCAAAGAGGGATACTTGGTAATTAATTGTTGGCCAAGGCCTAAGTTGTAATGATGGAAAGAATCCCACTATTGTGTAGTTTATGCTACAGAGTTTCTTGATGTCTTTGAACTTGTGAAAGAGAGGCAAAGTGTTGTGGTAATTGATCTGAATTGAATAGTTAAGGGAATGGAATGAAATAAATACATTTAACAAATAAGCTCTCAATTGAAATGGTATGCAACTCACTTTTTCTCATATTGATATGGGAAAAATATATATTTTTTTGTTACACTATGAGTGGGTCTTACAGTAGAAGCAAGGTAACAAGGTCAGGGCTATATATATATATATAACGGCTGTTTCCAAGCCTTTGTGTCTGTTATTGACACCAGCAGTTGGTACAATAGGCCTGTCAAAAATCATAATCTGTGAATCCACCATTGGCTCACTGACAAAGATTATCAATATTGATTTCTTGTCTGTTCACTCCGTGCACCGTATAGATAGGCTAGATACCAGACCAATTAACTGTTTGTGTTTAAAAAAATATATTTACAGGTGACTGGCTATATCTATATATATATCAAACGCTCCCTGAAACACTTCAGCGAGCAGGCCTTTCTAATCGACCTGGCCCGGGTATCCTGGAAGGATATTGACCTCATCCCGTCAGTAGAGGATGCCTGGTTATTTTTTTTAAACACCTTCCTCACCATCTTAAATAAACATGCCCCGTTCAAGAAATTTAGAACCAGGAACAGATATAGCCCATGGTTCTTTCCAGACCTGACTCCCCTTAACCAACACAAAAACATCCTGTGGCGTTCTGCATTAGCATTGAACAGTCCTCGTGAAATGCAACTTTTCAGGGAAGTTAGAAACCAATATACACAGGCAGTTAGAAAAGCCAAGGCTAGCTTTTTCAAGCAGAAATTTGCTTCCTGCAACACAAACTCAAAAGAGTTCTGGGACATTGTTTTTATTTTTTATTTCACCTTTATTTAACCAGGTAGGCAAGTTGAGAACAAGTTCTCATTTACAACTGCGACCTGGCCAAGATAAAGCAAAGCAGTTCGACACATACAACAACACAGAGTTACACATGGAGTAAAACAAACATACAGTCAATAATACAGTAGAAAAATAAGTCTATATACAATGTGAGCAAATGAGGTGAGGTAAGGGAGGTAAAGGCAATAAATAGGCCATGGTGGCGAAGTAAATACAATATAGCAATTAAAACACTGGAATGGTAGATTTGACAGTAGATGAGTGCCAAGTAGAAATACTGGGGTGCAAAGGAGCCAAATAAATAAATGCAGTAGGGGAAGAGGTAGTTGTTTGGGCTATTTATAGATGGGCTATGTACAGGTGCAGTGATCTGTGAGCTGCTCTGACAGCTGGTGCTTAAAGCTAGTGAGGGAGATAAGTGTTTCCAGTTTCAGAGATTTTTGTAGTTCGTTCCAGTCATTGGCAGCAGCATTGTAAAGTCCATGGAGAATAAGAGCACCTCCTCCCAGCTGCCCACTGCACTGATGATAGGAAACTCTGTCACCACCGATAAATCCACTATAATTGAGAATTTCAATAAGCATTTTTCTACGGCTGGCCATGCTTTCCACCTGGCCACCCCTACCCCGGTCAACAGCACTGCACCCCCCACAGCAACTCGCCCAAGCCTTCCCCATTTCTCCTTCTCCCAAATCCAGTCAGCTGATGTTCTGAAAGAGCTGCAAAATCTGGACCCCCACAAATCAGCCGGGCTAGACAATCTGGACCCTTTCTTTCTAAAATTATCTGCCGAAATTGTTGCAACCCCTATTACTAGCCTGTTCAACCTCTCTTTCGTGTCTTCTGAGATTCCCAAAGATTGGAAAGCAGCTGCGGTCATCCCCCTCTTCAAAGGGGGGGACACTCTTGACCCAAACTGCTACAGACCTATATCTATCCTACCCTGCCTTTCTAAGGTCTTCGAAAGCCAGGTTAACAAACAGATCACCGACCATTTCGAATCCCACCGTACTTTCTCCGCTATGCAATCTGGTTTCAGAGCTGGTCATGGGTGCACCTCCGCCACACTCAAGGTCCTAAATGATATCTTAACTGCCATCGATAAGAAACAATACTGTGCAGCCGTATTCATTGACCTAGCCAAGGCTTTCGACTCTGTCAATCACCACATCCTCATCGGCAGACTTAACAGCCTTGGTTTCTCAAATGATTGCCTCGCCTGGTTCACCAACTACTTCTCCAACAGAGTTCAGTGTGTCAAATCTGAGGGCCTTGTTGTCCGGGCCTCTGGCAGTCTCTATGGGAGTGCCACAGGGTTCAATTCTTGGGCCGACTCTCTTCTCTGTATATATCAATGATGTCGCTCTTGCTGCTGGTGAGTCTCTGATCCACCTCTACGCAGACGACACCATTCTGTATACTTCTGGCCCTTCTTTGGACACTGTTAACAACCCTCTAGACAAGCTTCAATGCCATACAACTCTCCTTCCGTGGCCTCCAACTGCTCTTAAATACAAGTAAAACTAAATGCATGCTCTTCAACCGATCGCTGCCTGCACCTGCCCTCCCGTCCAGCATCACTACTCTGAACGGTTCTGACTTAGAATATGTGGACAACTACAAATACCTAGGTGCCTGGTTAGACTGTAAACTCTCCTTCCAGACTCACATTAAACATCTCCAATCCCCAGTTAAATCTAGCATTGGCTTCCTATTTCGCAACAAAGCATCCTTCACTCATGCTGCCAAACATACCCTCGTAAAACTGACCATCTTACCAATCCTCGACTTCGGCGATGTCATTTACAAAATAGCCTCCAACACTCTACTCAACAAATTGGATGCAGTCTATCACTGTGCCATCCATTTTGTCACCAAAGCCCCATATACTACCCACCACTGCGAACTGTACGCTCTCGTTGGCTGGCCCTCGCTTCATACTCGTCGCCAAACACACTGGCTCCAGGTCATCTACAAGACCCTGCTAGCTAAAGTCCCGCCTTATCTCTGCTCGCTGGTCACCATAGCTGCACCCACCCGTAGCACGCGTTCCAGCAGGTATATCTCACTTGTCACCCCCAAAGCCAATTCCTCCTTTGGCCGCCTCTCCTTCCAGTTCTCTGCTGCCAATGACTGGAACGAACTACAAAAATCTCTGAAACTGGAAACACTTATCTCCCTCACTAGCTTTAAGCACCAGCTGTTAGAGCAGCTCACAGATCACTGTACCTGTACATAGCCCATCTATAAATAGCCCAAACAACTACCTCTTCCCCTACTGTATTTATTTATTTATTTATTTATTTTGCTTCTTTGCACCCCAGTATTTCTACTTTGCACCCTCATCTACTGTCAAATCTACCATTCCAGTGTTTTAATTGCTATATTTTATTTACTTCGCCACCATGGCCTATTTATTGCCTTTACCTCCCTTACCTCACCTCATTTGCTCACATTGTATATAGACTTATTTTTCTACTGTATTATTGACTGTATGTTTGTTTTACTCCATGTGTAACTCTGTGTTGTTATATGTGTCGAACTGCTTTGCTTTATCTTGGCCAGGTCGCAGTTGTAAATGAGAACTTGTTCTCAACTTGCCTACCTGGTTAAATAAAGGTGAAATAAAAAATAAACAGGTCACTGGCCCTAGTCTATTTTATTGTGTACACATCATTTCCATAGGCTTGAACCCATTGAACTGAATCTGATGTCATATTTTACCTGATTGTTATTGAAATGGTTATCCATAACAAGTTTAATAGATTCACCCAATCGTTCACTGAAGGCTACTTTGAAAAACTCTCTAGGCCTCCCTGATGTACAGTGGGGCAATAAAGTATTTAGTCAGCCACCAATTGTGCAAGTTCTCCCACTTAAAAAGATGAGAGAGGCCTGTAATTGTCATCATAGGTACACTTCAACTATGACAGACAAAATGAGAAAAAAAATTCCAGAAAATCACATTGTAGGATTTTTAATGAATTTATTTGCAAATTATGGTGGAAAATAAGTATTTGGTCAATAACAAAAGTTTATCTCAATACTTTGTAATATATCCTTTGTTGGCAATGACAGAGGTCAAACGTTTTCTGTAAGTCTTCACAAGGTTTTCACACACTGTTGCTGGTATTTTGGCCCATTACTCCATGCAGATCTCCTCTGTGATGTTTTGGGGCTGTTGCTGGGCAACATGGACTTTCAACTCCCTCCAAAGATTTTCTATGGGGTTGAGATCTGGAGACTGGCTAGGCCACTCCAGGACCTTGAAATGCTTCTTACGAAGCCACTCCTTCGTTGCCCGGGCGGTGTGTTTGGGATCATTGTCATGCTGAAAGACCCAGCCACGTTTCATCTTCAATGCCCTTGCTGATGGAAGGAGGTTTTCACTCAAAATCTCACGATACATGGCCCCATTCATTCTTTCCTTTACACGGATCAGTCGTCCTGGTCCCTTTGCAGAAAAACAGCCCCAAAGCATGTTTCCACCCCCATGCTTCACAGTAGGTATGGTGTTCTTTGGATGCAACTCAGCATTCTTTGTCCTCCAAACACGACGAGTTGAGTTTTTACCAAAAAGTTCTATTTTGGTTTCATCTGACCATATGACATTCTCCCAATCTTCTTCTGGCTCATCCAAATGCTCTCTAGCAAACTTCAGACGGGCCTGGACATGTACTGGCTTAAGCAGGGGGACACGTCTGGCACTGCAGGATTTGAGTCCCTGGCGGCGTAGTGTGTTACTGATGGTAGGCTTTGTTACTTTGGTCCCAGCTCTCTGCAGGTCATTCACTAGGTCCCCCCGTGTGGTTCTGGGATTTCTGCTCACCGTTCTTGTGATCATAGTGGAGTTTGGAGTGTGACTGTTTGAGGTTGTGGACAGGTGTCTTTTATACTGATAACAAGTTCAAACAGGTGCCATTAATACAGGTAATGAGTGGAGGACAGAGGAGCCTCTTAAAGAAGAAGTTACAGGTCTGTGAGAGCCAGAAATCTTGCTTGTTTGTAGGTGACCAAATACTTATTTTCCACCATAATTTGCAAATAAATTCATTAAAAATCCTACAATGTGATTTTCTGGATTTATTTTTCTCATTTTGTCTGTCATAGTTGAAGTGTACCTATGATGAAAATTACAGGCCTCTCTCATCTTTTTAAGTGGGAGAACTTGCATAATTGGTGGCTGACTAAATACTTTTTTGCCCCACTGTATATTACCCTAACAAGACTACTATGCAGCTCAGGTGAGGACAAATGTCTAGCATTCTCTGGCATTTAAGTTTTCATTCCCGTCGGACTCTAACCATTAGCTTACAGTAAGGTGATCATGTCTGATAGAATAATGTACATGTTAAAAGTATGGCAAACATGTTTTTCTCTTTATGATACTATGCGATGTGAGACAGGAGGTGCATGGAACAGGTAACATTTTAATAAGAAAAATAGGATATACAGGTAGGCTTTTATTTGGTAGTCTTTATTGACTCTCATAGTTAAATGTGACTTCACAGCAACATTTCTTCTCAAATTCACTTAGTTGCCACAGGTGTCTTCTAACCTGCAGGTGCCTAGTAGACAGACTAAAGGCAGGAACACAGATATTGGAAATGTTAAGTGCAGTATTAGCTTCCAGATGCCCCTGAACTCCGTATCAAACTGCAGCATGCACAGTCACTCTTCTCTGCTCAACGCTCTACTCATTCTAACCCATCCTTGCCTTGAATCATTTGAAAACAAATAGAAAGGGCGTAGAAACATTAAATTGGTTTATTTGTCTTGTAAGGAGGATCAATAGAAAATGTGCTTAATCTAACTCATTTGTTGGAGTCATTGTTATAGTGGGGATGTGTGAGAGGAGAATCCACTATGTTAGAGCTTATGGGTATGCAACAACTAGTCTTTCCAAAGGTCCGTGGTCCTCTGTCTCTGTTACAATGTCTTCCGCAGTCTGAGAAACACAAAGGCTCGTCTGACAGCAGCTGATGAGGATAACCGCTGTTATGAGAGAACAATGTGAGTCAGTAGAAGTAACATCAAATGAACATTTGACATTACATTACTTTCCCCAATATAACTCCACAGACTGAGGAGGAAGGAGGGTGCTAGGAAAGTGTGAAACAGCTGAGAAAGAGAGATAGATTAAGATTGAAAAAGCCTCTCCATGGACCGATGTATGTGTTATTAAAAAGCTAAATGCATTCTATATGTGAGAAGATTATCTATATTGTATGCATTGTTGTAGAGTTTATGAATTTGATCGTAGGCCTGTGTGTCTATGAGGGATCTTTTTATCCCGATACAACATCCCTGACTGGATTCATATCAGAACTGGTCTGCGTCCAAAGTGGTTAGAGCGTTGGGCCAGTAACTGCAAGGTTGCTGGATCGAATCCCCGAGCTGACAAGGTAAAAATCTGTCGTTCTGCCCCATAGCAAGGCAGTTAACCCACTGTTCCCCGGGCGTCGAAGACGTGGATGTCGATTAAGGCAGCCCCCCACACCTCTCTGATTCAGAGGGGTTGGGTGAAATGCGGAAGACACATTTCAGTTGAATACATTCAGTTGGACAACTGACTAGGTATCCCCCTTTCCCAAATGGCTCCCTATACAATGCAGTTCTTTTGGCCAGAGCCCTATGGGCCCTGGCCAAAAGTAGGGCACTATATCGGGAACAGGGTGCCATTTGGGATGGACCCCTGATTACCATCTCCTATTTGTGCCTGGTATGCTAATGGCCTACAATATATAAACCAATAGGAATAATTTTCCACCAGCCAGTTACAGTAACCAATATTTTGACAAATTGGAAACATGTTATTTACAAAAACTTAATTTAGAAGAGCAATTCCCTGAGCTGTGAGTTAGTCTCCCCACAGCCCTGGAGAGATCATCTGTCATCATTATCATTAGCAGCCTTGGATGTAAGCCTTTTTATAGACAGGGATATTACAAACTACCTTGTACTGCACTAATCTCTATCATGCATTTAGCCTACACCTTTTTTCTCTCACACCGACACTACTGCCCTTCTTTTATTGTCTATTCTTTTAAATACTGTAATAAGGCTAGGTTTCAATCACTCCATCACTCCTTTTTCTACTGGATTATCTCTATTATACAGTTACTGAACACATTTTTCTACTGGATTATCTCTTATACAGTTACTGAAAACATTTTTCGACTGGATTATCTCTATTATTGTAACGGCAGTCTAAGTCGTCCTCCTCCTCAGACGAGGAGAGGCGAGAAGGATCGGAGGACCAATGTACAGCGTGGTAAGTTTCCATGATTTAATAACAAGAAAACTAGACAAAATACAAAACAACAAACGTACTAACCGTCACAGTCCCGTGTGGCACAAACACTGACACAGAAAACAACCACCCACAAAATCCCAACACAAAACAAGCCACCTATATATGAATCTCAATCAGGGACAACGATTGACAGCTGCCTCTGATTGAGAACCATATTAGGCTGAACACAGAAACAGACAAACTAGACACACAACATAGAATGCCCACCCAGCTCACGTCCTGACCAACACTAAAACAAGCACAACACATAAGAACTCTGGTCAGGACGTTACAATTATACAGTTACTGAACACATTTTTCTACTGGATTATCTCTATTATACAGTTACTGAACACCTTTCTCTCACACCTATACTGTTCCATTGTATTATTTCTGCTTTACAATAAGGCTACGTTTCAATCATTATTTTGTACACAAACATTGATGCACACAGTAAAGCTGTTCAAATACTATGGTGTGTTCCCATTTATCTGTTTATCCCCAGCCCATGAATGTGACTGACTTCACATTCAAATCCTTAGCTGGAATTGTGTGTGTCTGTGTGTGTGTGTGTGTGTGTGTGTGTGTGTGTGTGTGTGTGTGTGTGTGTGTGTGTGTGTGTGTGTGTGTGTGTGTGTGTGTGTGTGTGTGTGTGTGTGTGTGTGTGTGTGTGTGTGTGTGTGTGTGTGTGTCAGAAATGCATCCAACTGAATGCAGTGAGGCATGACTGCATGAACGGACACAACACATCACAACAGGGACAGAGTTGTTTGGTGCTGTTAAGTAAATCCCGAACAGGATGGCCAAATCGCAATCAGCCTACGGCAGGAGGCGAGGCAGACGGGTTTCGCCTGTGTGTGAAGTACAAATCCACCAAACTGTGTGGTGCCTGTGTGGTTCTAATCCCTTTTCAATCATGCACTTTATGGATTACGCTCCTATGTAATTCTTCTCAGGTATAGTTTTTCTTTTTTTCTTATTTTTGACTTATTATGATATTTCAATTTGGGGGAGTTAAGTTATGGGCTTAAAGCACCATGCAGGATAAGTAGAGGACTGTAGAACACAGATTGATGAAAGGTCTTTAGCCAGGTCATGGGCGTAATGTTCTCTTATAAGAATACATATAATAAGAGTAGTAATATAACTATTGCTGGGCTTACAGTTGACATATTATGGTATCCTGACCATCCCACTGCTGACACCTATGTAGCAAATCCAGGGTTTTTGTTCGACTGGGACTCAAACCGAGGCCTATTTTGTTCCAGTGCTTGTAACACTTCCTGATGATCAGTCTTTTTTTGTTTTGTTTTTCAAGACAAACGTGTGTTGTGAAATTAGTTGTGAATGCATTGTAAATTTTTGAAAATTGTATAAATGCCTTAATTTTTCTGGATCCCAGGAAGAGTAGCTGCTGCCTTGGCAGCAGGTAATGGTGGTTCAAAATAAATACAAATACAAATACACACACTGCCTTCCACTTGCTTGCCGGCCGGTTGAAGGCAACAGTACACTCCATTGAACCAAGGTAAAATCCAATACTCAGCCTGCCGTCTGTGAGACAGTGATGGGCAAAAACGTCTGTAGACATCCATTTTCTAATCATCATCCAATATATGACAGCACAGCATCCACAGAAAGGCACACAAACACACAAGCACACATATACACACACACTGACAGAGGTGGATGACAAATAATGGAGCGTGAGGCACGTGATTGCCAGTCTGTGTCAATTGCAGTGCCAACTATCGAACCTCCACATAGATTTTAAGACACTGTGCTGAATGGGGGGGGGGGGGGGGGGATAGTAAACATAGATGGTGCAGAAGCTTTTCAATCAAAGAAGGAAAGGGGCCAGTGGATCACAATTTGTTTTTACAATCCATCCGACCACAACACATTTGATGTCTAGTTCAAGTACCATTTTTATCCCTCTGTCAGTGAGATATTTTACAGGTAATTGTTTAATAGCTGTTAGATATTACAGCCTGTGTAGAAGGAGAGGTTATTGTAAGGCCACAAGTACTCTCTGACCAAGAAAGACTATAACTACAGTAAGGGCCTTAAATGCTTCCTGTTCAGGTCACCTAGTTAGTGTATACTGACCCTGAGGCATAGTTTTAAATAGACTAACATTTGTCTTTCATCTCTTCTTCAGAGTTGTGGTGATGCAGTGAGAACAGCTGTACTTTTTGAAAGATATTCAGTCTACAACATCTGTATTTTAATCCATTCTGTCCTCGGTGTAGCTAAGTGGACACACAAACTAGGCATTACAGGAAAAGAGAGTTGCATGAAATGGGCTGTTTTATTCCAATGCTGGTTATTGTGTGGTTTGTGATGGTATGTTCGTGTCAGATGAGTTGCCCTTGGGCGAGTCGCGTGAGGATCTGTCCACGTGCTGAAAGGTAGATTAAGATTCAAAATGCCTCTCCATGGATCGAGGTGTGTGTTATTAAAAAGCTAAATGCATTCTATTTGTGAGAAGATGATCCCTATAGTATTCAACTGTGCTTTGTCACGTAAGGAGCTGTCCAGCGCCTTAAATGAGCGGTGCTGCCCAGTTAACGTGTGACGAGCTGTCCAGCTCCAGAAAAGAGCGGTGCTGCCCAGTTAAGGCGCGAGGAGCTGTCTATGGTGCTGAAGTCAGTGCCCAGTTGACGCGCGAGGAGCTGTCTATGGTGCTGAAGTCAGTGCCCAGTTGACGTATATACATAGAGCTATACACTTTCTCTGATCTTTTTCTTTTGAAGTGTACGTGTAATGTATTTTGAGCAGAGTAAATTACACTAACACAATTTGATAATAATTGTTCTCCATGTTAGGATTGGGATGATGTTTAATTTAGATACATTTTATGTTGTGTCAAAGCAAAAATAGCCCATGTGACTGGCTGGCTTCCATCTTTGTTTGCTAAAAAGGGCTCTGACAGACCCTCAGATGCAATGTTATTATACTTTCCACAACCGTCATGTGATTGTCACGTGTTAGATATTTCTACTATCAATCTGTTTTCTGTAGCCTTATCTTTTCACTTGAAATGATTTACTAAACTTAGTTGTGACATTGCATGACTTATTATATGACTATTAAAGGCACACTAAAGTATACCCATAACAAATGATTTGATATCAATTAAACACGATGTTTCCACTACTGAAAGATGCTTGAACTGTGTGTGTCTCGGTAGACAAGATAATTTACTACATGTCAGTACGCTGCAGCACTACTCGTGAGTGTCGGTATTATAACCGCTCCTTCTACAAGTCTAATGAAAGACGTGCTCAATAGCCATAGCCACTGTATTTTTGTCATCAACAACTTTTCAGACAAGGATCAAGTAGAACTTAAAGTACTATTTCCCTTTACCCCTGTGTGACGTTGCATGTGTTTGTCTTGTTGTTTCACTAACTGAAGTGGCATTGTCACTGAAGTTACATCCGTGCCTCCGCTCACCCCATTCCGGTGAAGCCACGGAGAGAACTAGTCGTTTCACAGCAAGTCTCTGCTCTCCGCGTGAACAACGATGTCCAGGTTTAAAAAAAGAAATATATCGCTGTGTTACATGATCTTCGCTATTCTTCGCAAGGATACGAAATGAACCTTTGAGAGAAAAGGTAAGGTCTACTTGTTTGGGTTTTTGCATGTTGGAGGGATGGGCACAAACTTGTTGACGGTCGCGGCTATATGAGACGCCTTATGATTTGATAGAGTGGTTTCTGACAGCTGACAGGAAAGGTTTATAACTATGATAAAATAGAGCACAGTCGATTCATTAAATAATGCTTTAAAATAAATATATAAGTACAGTGGGTTAGAAGTATGCATTTGTAATCTTCTTAATTGTTGTCCTATACCTTTGATTTATTTGTGCGTTTGCTGCGTGGTGTAAAGCTTGCCAAAGTGTTGTTGCGGACTTGCTGTTCGGGAATATCTGTGTGATAATTGAGGCCATATGCCTCACTATAGGGCTCACTATCCAACAGAGGTCTGATAGGTGTATGTATTGCACTGCTCATAGAGCGAGCTGTGTGTGGGGAGCTGATTTCGACATATAGGCTTCTTCCATCACCTCATATAAATTGTACAATGCTGATAATAACGCTACTGATTAATTTCAACATATCGACATCAACAGGGGTGCAGCGAGACACTGTAAGGGAAAAATGACGTTTAATTCCAATTTTCAATTTTAAATCCTGACAAAAGCATTAGGTTATTAAAATATGGCCCCGTGCTACTTCTTTCCAACTTTCAACACGGATTTTAATTTCAACGTCTGACATTTTCAATAGAAATATGTGAGTAAATAAGGGAGTTTATTGTCCAGCACAATAATTGCAAAACTAGGCCTATTGACATTCTACAGAACTCTCAAGTCACAGGCCACAGGTCAGCATCTGCCACCCAAGGATGTTTTTTCAAACTTGTGAATCATACAGGCCTAACAGACTACATGTACTCCTACATGAGACCTCTATACAGGTAAACCATAGGGACTGGTCTCCTTTGCTACTCAATGGAGAAGAATTGAAACAGATTTGTATTCCAAACCGGCCCTAGACGTCAAAACAGGAGTAGCAGGGTCATTGATATAACTTCAGTGCTTTCTCTTTCTCTCTCCATCTCTGGTCTTGATTGTTTCTTTCTGTCCTCCGGATCATCGCCACCGCCGGAGGATTTACTGTCAGAATGGATCGAATTTTAATATAATCTGGGCCCTCCCCAAGGCTAATATCCTGACGGTGTGAGAGATTGCTGCGGACTCAATCCCCTGTAGAAATCACGTGTTTCGACTCTTGCCAGTGTCCGGTAAATTGCAGTGAAAATGCAGCTAACATATTGAGTCTTACACAAGGTGTAATGACGTTGCTAAACTTCCAGCAACTCACACTGACTCATCAAGGTTTTTGGTGGGTGGCCGTGGTATGCGTGTGCTGTAATTTGAGCACGTCATGTATGGGGTGGAGTGCATGCTTTGCGCATCATCCCATTGCCTATATTTGACAGTCCTCTATACTCATATTTTCAAACCTCTCATTAATTTAACCCGGGACAGATTTGGGGGCCCAGGAGCCCCATACTTAGGCATGGAAGGCCTAAATGTTTGATTTTCATTTCCATATGTGTGCATCTCCAAGTCAATTAACAACATCACCACAATGTGCGCATATTCTACGCGCAATCTGACAAATCTCTAGCCTATGTTAACATAGCATTGAAACAGTTAGCCTATATCATTAAACTAAACCACTAAAACAACTACATGTAAAATAGTTAAATAACTGTAGATATTAAAATTAATTGCTACCTTTAGGACCCTGCGGAACACATGTAGGCCTATTGGTAGAGGTACGGCATGCAATCACTACATTAGCTCGCATTTGGAAGAGATTGCTTATCTCTCATATCTCTCTCTCTCTGCTCCGTCCGTTAGAGTGGGAACCACTGCTCACAGTGATCTGTCATTTGTCCTCTAAGTTTAGATACATCCGCCCCATTGAGTCTC
This sequence comes from Salvelinus namaycush, assembly GCF_016432855.1. NCBI lineage: Eukaryota > Metazoa > Chordata > Actinopteri > Salmoniformes > Salmonidae > Salvelinus > Salvelinus namaycush. The sequence continues at coordinate 17,313,680 of NC_052339.1, read as the reverse complement.
AGACTGGTCCTGAAAGAGGACTGCGCTGGGGGGGAAATATTGAGGCTGAGTGAGCGGTTTAATCTAACGGACTCTCTAAGTGCGCTATCTCTTACCCGCCATCTCCACTGAGCAGTTTCCTGCCTAGCTGTGCTGTGTAGGGGAATGCGCGAGGGATGCGTGACGCCGGAACAGTGGAGGATATTCTCGGCAGCGCTGCTAATTGCTGTGATTCATGTTCCCTTTGAGTGCCTGTAACGAGTAGGCTATAGCGAGAGATTAAGAGAGAGAGAGAGATAAGTGTATATCCGCTCACAGGAGTCAAATGTCTTGGCTGTGGATCTAAGAAATGATACAGATTAAACGGAAATTTTATAAAAGACAAAGGAGCCTTTGCGTTTCAAAGTTTTTTCCTAGTGGTCTTTTTATTTTTCTGATGCTGTTCCATTGCTTACAACAATGCAATAATGGAATTGCACGTGGCAGAATGATGACCAGCGGCGCGCGGGACTTAGGCGGCTGTCAAAATACTCACCTATTTGTGTTATTGTGCTGCTCTAAGAGCTCCAGACAGTGATCAGTCATTTGTTTTAAAGTGGGAGAAAATCTCCTCTGATCCCGTCTCTTCACTAAAGAGATGTTGCACTTGCACAGCGATTCCAGGAAGATTGACGTGCGCGCGGGGGGACCATTCAATCGCTGCCTCCACTCCAGACTCAGCTTGTTTTAACTCTTGGGTCATCAACTTTTAGCATCCCGTTTCTACCGAACTCATCACATTAAGATTTACACGCGCATCTTAAAGGGGTTCCTGTGGTCAGTGCTGAACTTGTTGAACACTGGACTGTGCGCGGTGTATTGAGGCAAACCTACACATGTAAGTACGCATAGGCTATTATTGAACTAAGTCTATTTTGTAGGCATGTTGTACAATTAAAGTAACTCGTTTAATTGTGGCCAACTTCGTTAAAACATTGTATGCTGTATGAAGGTAGTCTTAATAGCTGACTCATCTTTCAATACTTCCTGAATTGTAGCCTAACTTTTGTTGGAAACCCACCTACAGTAGGCTCTTATCGAAGTGTTGATTATGTCATATCTTTGAACATTTGGTATAATTTGCCATAATGCAGTCCGAATGAAGTTGAAAGCGTCCATGCTCATTACTCATGTAATACCTTAAATAATGTCATGAAAACATTAATTACTTGACTCCGGTGCCCTTTTGGCAAAGCTAAGCCTACTTGCGATTTGTGGAAGCGCCCCCTTGTGGAATTGATCAATTCCGTATTAGTATTACCAGTCAATATCATGAAATGCTGCTAAAAAGATACTGTCCATTCTGTATTTTTTGGGGTTGTTTTAAAGGAAATATACTTCATGGTTATGCCCTGTTCAGCCCTGTCCTATCAATACACCTGCTGTAGCCTCAAGTGTTTTAGTAGGCTAAAGAATGTGAGGTGTGCGGGTACCAAAATAGAAGTGTTTTTTATATACGACAATCTATCCTGCATCCTTTTGAAATGATTGGTAGTTTCTTATATTCAGTGTATTCTATTAATACGCCTAACGATATGTTTGAGTCGTTGTTTTATTCAGAGCAGCTTTCTGCCCGTGCTTCACCCGTGCATTTCGAATCCAGGCTTATCCTCTGGGTATTACTTGACTTTGATTAGATTTGGTAAATAATAATGATCAATAAGAAGCTGCAGACTGAGAGCCAGTATAATGTATTTTATACAGTTGAGTTTGGTTAACATTATCACATATCATATATATTATGGCATACTATTTAAATACATGATGGTGTTATACAGTATTTATATTTCTAATACAGGGCCTACTAACTTATTTTTTTGTTTTAGTTTGTAATAATAATAATATTATTATTATTGGCAAATCATTAATGTATGCCAATTTAATTTTGCGGTAATGTGCGCACATGGACTTGTAAGGTTAACATTAGATATGATACTAAATTATATTCTGTTCACCCATAGATTATGATGTTGATCAAATTTGGTAAGAAGAGCAATAGTCATTATAATAATTTCCAGTCCACCTATGTTGACATGTTGCCAATAGTAAAACTTGCACTTGCTACGGTATTTACCTTATAATTTAGACATGGCTACTATATTTTATACATTGCCTTCAAAGGACCTTGGATTTTGATAAAGCTCATTGTAACAGTATCAGCCGCTATACATGTGTATTACTATTAATGCATATGTTCTCTATTTCCAGTGGGTTACCTTGCTGGGCTTATTCTAAGGGCTAGAGGTGGACATGTAGAGTAGCCATGCAGGCATGCCACTCTGAAAGCTGAATAATATGGTAGCAGCCTTTTAGGAAAAGTGTTTTTAATAATGCATTAGGTGTTCCTATGTTCCTATGTCGCAATGAAGTGTGTGCTTGGTGGCGAAGGGAGGCCGAGGAGAATGTGAGAGGGCGAGAGACAGGGAGAGAGAGGGTGGAGGAGTGGTAGTGGTGGTGGCTGGCGTATACCTTCTCCCTGCTGTCTAGTTAGCTACAGTACACTTCTGTATGTGGCGCAGGAGTAACAGACGCTCCACACACACGACTCCACGCAGACAGCATCGTAAGAGTCACCCTGTCAAAAGTGCCCCTCTCTCACACTCAAGGTGCATGTGGCAGGGAGTAAGAGTGAGAGAGGAAGGAGAGTGTGAAACCGGTGAGAGTAAGAGAGCGTAAGAGCGGGGGGGTAAGAGAAAAGGAGAGACAGAGAGAGAGAGACCATGTGAGATGCAGCTGTGGGGGCAAGTCAAGCACGTCTTTGCAGCAGCGCTGAGGGAGTTTCTTGCCTTCAGAGGCCCGGGACCTGTCTGGCTCCAACAATCAGATTGTATTAGAGGGGGAAGGGACGGCTGCCATGTTCCACTGCTGTTCTGCTCAAAACCTTCGCTTTGATTTCTCGATGCTCCCCTCCTCAACAGACAGAAAGCCATGCTGATTCACTGAAACAGTTGTTATAGCTTCATTCATTAGCTAGGATACACCACACCATGATTGAAAAAAGATCATATACCTGTATGCAAATTTTAGCCAGTGACACGTTGAAGACCGAGGAGAGGGGAGGCCATTGTGGGGATCGGCTGGTGCTGTGGTGATGGTATGCCACAGAGATGTGTGTTGGGCTCATCAAACATTCTGGAACATTGAACGTTTGGCTGTCATGTTTGTAGGGGCGTGCTCCGGTTGTCTGCCACATGTTTATTTATGAGGACTGTCATATTGGCAGGTTGTTAACGAGGAAGATTAGGGATTCTGGGAAAGGAAGGCAGGCCCACGAATCTGAGGAGAGTGAAGAGCCCTCCATGCATGGCACAAGTCTCCATGTGATGTTGGCCCAGCTCTCTCTCTCTCTCTCTCTCTCTCTCTCTCTCTCTCTCTCTCTCTCTCTCTCTCTCTCTCGCTCGCTCTCTCTCTCGTTCTCTCTCTCTATGTCTCCGTCTGTCTTTTTCTCTCCTCTCTCTCCCACACAAGCTAGGCACATCACTGGCTTTGTTTAGCAAGAGATGGAGACAGAGAGAGACGTGGAAAATATGAGAGGGCATAGGGAACAGGTATAAAGAGAAGATGAAAAGAAGAAGAGCAGGATGGACAGGTTGTTGGGAGGCAGTGAGGTAGGAGGGAGCTGAAGAGGTTGGGTATTCATACACATGACTCAGCCAGAAGCTACTCTAGTAGTTGTAACCACTGCCAGGCCAAGCATGCATGTCTTTCCCCACTGACTTTTAAACACTCAGCCATGCTTGAGTGGCCCCAGGGACGAAATGGAAGCGGACATAAGGGAGGGGGGCGGGGGTTAACAGCTTCAGAGAGAGAAAAAGAGAGAAGGGAAAGAGTTGGCGAGAGAGCTCTCTGCGAGGTCATATGGATCCTGTAAAACATTTATGGGTATAAATATAAAATCAACCTCAGCATTGCCTCATTGGTAGGATCTTATGCCCCAAAAATACACTCCGTTCTATGTATGCCTTATGAGCCAGTGAGCCAGGAGCCCAGTGTACTGTACACCAAGATTGCCTTAGAACAGGAAAGACTGAAAATACTCACTTACTGAACCGCAGAAGAGTTCATAGCCTTCATAGGACTCCATTCCATGTCAAATAGTAAGCAATTTATTTTACAGTTTTGTTTGTGTATATTGCTTAATTTTCAATACATTTTCAATTAACCGATTCAAGTTTTCATAACAATCGGTAATCGGCATTTTTGGACGCCGATTATGGCCGATTACATTGCATTCCACGAGGAAACTGCATGGTAGGTTGACCATCTGTTGCGCGAGTGCAGCAAGGAGCCAAGGTAAGTTGCTAGCTAGCATTAAACTTATCTTATAAAAAACAATCAATCTTCACATAATCACTAGTTAACTACACATGGTTGATGATATTACTAGGTTAACTAGCTTGTCCTGCGTTGCATATAATCAATGCAGTGCCTGTTAATTTATCTGCGAATCACAGCCTACTTCGCCAAACGGGGGATGATTTAACAAAAGCGCATTAGCGAAAAAAGCACAATCATTGCACCAATCTACCTAACCATAAACATCAATGCCTTTCTTAAAATCAATACACAGAAGTATATATTTTTTAAACCTGCATATTTAGTTAAAAGAAATTCATGTTTGCAGGCAATATTAACTAGGGAAATTGTGTCACTTATTTTGCTTTCATTGCACGCAGAGTCATGGTATATGCACCAGTTTGGGCCGCCTGGCTTGTTGCGAACTAATTTGCCAGAATTTTACATAATTATGACATAACATTGAAGGTTGTGCAATGTAACAGCAATATTTAGACTTAAGGTTGCCAACCGTTCGATAAAATACGGAATGGTTCCATATTTCTCAGAAAAAATAAGCGTTTTGTTTTTGAAATGATAGTTTCCGGATTTGACCATATTAATGACCAAAGGCTCGTATTTCTTTGTTTATTATATTACAATTAAGTCTATGATTTGATATTTGATAGAGCAGTCTGACTGAGTGGTGGTAGACAGCAGCAGGCTCGTAAGCATTCATTCAAACTTTACTGCGTTTGCCAGCAGCTTTTAGCAAAGCTTGATTCACAGCAGTGTTTATGACTTCAAGCCCATCAACTCCTGAGATTAGGCTGGCAAAACTAAAGTGCCTATTAGAACATCCAATAGTCAAAGGTATATAAAATACAAATGGTATAGAGAGAAATAGTCGACGCGTCATAATTCCTATAATAACTACAACCTAAAACTTCTTAACTGGGAATATTGAAGAACTGGGAATATTAAACCACAAGCTTTCATATGTTCTGAGCAAGGAATTTAAACGTCAGTTTTTTACAAGGCACATATTGCACTTTTACTTTCTTCTCCAACACTGTGTTTTTGCATTATTTAAACCAAATTGAGCATGTTTCATTATTTATTTGAGACTAAATAGATTTTATTTATATATTATATTAAGTTGAAATAAGTGTTCATTGTTCATTCAGTATTGTTGTAATTGTCTTATTACAAATATATATATATAATCCTCCGATTAATCGGTATCTGCTTTTTTTGGTCCTCCAATAATTGGTATCGGTATCGGCGTTGAAAAATAATAACCGGTCGACCTCTAATTGACAGCATGTTCACTCTTTGAAAGTCTTTATCGACATATTATTATTTATCAACATGTATTAAGCTTAATCTCTCACATCCTCTAAAACCCCTTTATTTCTGCAGTGTCCCACCTTATTCTTGATCGATGGGGGGAGGAAGCAGGCGACCTGCCCCAAATAGCCCAGGTCTCACTTAAAATGCATAGCACACCCCTCTCCTCTGCTCTGCTCTCCTCTGCTCTACTCTCCTCTGCCAGTGACACTGGATTCAAAGTGGGTAATAATGAGAGGAAGGACCAGTGTCTGAATTGTAGAGAGTGATAATGACCTGGCTGTTGTGATCTTTTATGTGCTCCCTTATCTGTTATTTAGCCTGGTTATCTCTGTCCCTTCTCCCTTATGTATTATCTAGCCTGGGTATCTCTGTCCCTGCTCCCTTATCTATTATATAGCCTGGGTATCTCTGTCCCTGCTCCCGTATCTATTATCTAGCCTGGGTATCTCTGTCCCTTCTCCCTTATGTATTATCTAGCCTGGGTATCTCTGTCCCTGCTCCCTTATCTATTATCTAGCCTGGGTATCTCTGTCCCTTCTCCCTTATGTATTATCTAGCCTGGGTATCTCTGTCCCTTCTCCCTTATCTATTATCTAGCCTGGGTATCTCTGTCCATGCTTCATTATCTATTATCTAGCCTGGGTATCTCTGTCCCTTCTCCCTTATGTATTATCTAGCCTGGGTATCTCTGTCCCTGCTCCCTTATCTTTTATCTAGCCTGGGTATCTCTGTCCCCACTCCCCTTATCTAACCTGTGTATAATTATCCCCACTCCTCTTATCTAGCCTGGATGTCTCTGTCCCCACTCCCCTTATCTAGCCTGGGTATCTCTGTCTCCACTCCCCTTATCTAACCTGGGTATCTCTGTCCCCGCTCCCATTATCTAGCCTGGGTATCTCTGTCCCCACTCCCCTTATCTAACCTGTGTATAATTATCCCCACTCCTCTTATCTAGCCTGGCTATCTCTGTCTCCACTCCCCTTATCTAACCTGGGTATAACTGTCTCCACTCCCCTTATCTAACCTGGGTATAACTGTCTCCACTCCCCTTATCTAACCTGGGTATAACTGTCTCCACTCCCCTTATCTAGCCTGGGTATAACTGTCTCCACTCCCCTTATCTAACCTGTGTATAATTATCCCCACTCCTCTTATCTAGCCTGGGTATCTCTGTCTCCACTCCCCTTATCTAACCTGGGTATAACTGTCTCCACTCCCCTTATCTAACCTGTGTATAATTATCCCCACTCCTCTTATCTAGCCTGGGTATAACTGTCTCCACTCCTCTTATCTAACCTGTGTATAATTATCCCCACTCCTCTTATCTAGCCTGGGTATCTCTGTCTCCACTCCCCTTATCTAACCTGGGTATAACTGTCTCCACTCCCCTTATCTAACCTGGGTATAACTGTCTCCACTCCCCTTATCTAACCTGGGTATAACTGTATCCACTCCCCTTATCTAACCTGGGTATAACTGACTCCACTCCCCTTATCTAACCTGGGTATAACTGTCTCCACTCCCCTTATCTAACCTGGGTATAACTGTCCCCACTCCTCTTATCTAACCTGGGTATAACTGTCTCCACTCCTCTTATCTAACCTGGGTATCTCTGTCTCCACTCCCTTTATCTAACCTGGGTATAACTGTCTCCACTCCCCTTATCTAGCCTGGGTATAACTGTCTCCACTCCCCTTATCTAACCTGGGTATCTCTGTCCCCACTCCCCTTATCTAACCTGTGTATAATTATCCCCACTCCTCTTATCTAGCCTGGGTATCTCTGTCTCCACTCCCCTTATCTAACCTGGGTATCTCTGTCCCCACTCCTCTTATCTAACCTGGGTATCTCTGTCCCCACTCCCCTTATCTAACCTGTGTATAATTATCCCCACTCCTCCTATCTAGCCTGGGTATCTCTGTCTCCACTCCCCTTATCTAACCTGGGTATAACTGTCCCCACTCCCCTTATCTAACCTGGGTATAACTGTCTCCACTCCCCTTATCTAGCCTGGGTATAACTGTCCCCACTCCCCCCTGCTCGCCTTATCTAGCCTGGGTATCTCTGTCCCCGCTCCCATTATCTAGCCTGGGTATCTCTGTCCCCACCCCTCTTATCTAACCTGGGTATAACTATCCCCACTCCCCCCTGCTCGCCTTATCTAGCCTGGGTATCTCTGTCCCCACTCCCCTTATCTAGTTTGGGTACCACTGTCCCTGCTACTCTAGCCTGGGTGTCTCTGACCCCCCTACCCCATCTTTATCCAGTCAGGCCTACCCTACTGAAACAGGCCCCTGGTCACCTCCAGCCCTTAGTAATATTATGTCTATTAATGGCATAGAGCTTCAGTGCCAAGATCTCTACTGGATAACTGGATTCATTTTACCTTCCCATGTCTCCTCCATTGACATTCCTACTTTTTAGCAGTTAAGGTCTTCCCCCTCTTCTTTGCTCCTCTTCACCCTTCTCTCCTCACTCACTTTGTCTCCCTCACTCCCGCTCTCTCACCGTTGCTCACTCCTGCCCTCTTACCCTTTCACCCCCCCCCTCTCTCTCTCTATCTCTCGCTCTCTCTTCCACTTTGGCCTTGTGCTGTCTCTTTTTTCTTCCTCTCTCTCTCTCTCGCTCTCTCTCTCTTCTCTCATTCAGAGTGGTGGATCTAATCAAGGTCTCCATCCATAGCTGTGGATAATGGTCATCATGATTGATGTGATGGATTTTAATAGAACAGAATTATTATTTTAGATTCATGAAAATAGACCCAATTCAATGCTGGCTATATGGGTAGAAGTACTCCATAGGTTAGACATTTTAGTCAGTACTGCCAACTGACCCAAATGGTCGGAGAATATAATTGTTTATCAAAATAAAATATGACCAGATATTGTACTTTTACTGTAGGTATAAGATATTACTGTATTCCTTTACAATAAGCTATGAGCCAATAAAAAATGAAAAACAGTCCTGAAAATTGTAACTTAAAGTATAGCTGATGGCATTTTCTATCTCATGGCAAAATAGAGAATAAACAAGCAGAAGTTATAGCGTTCAGCCCATCTCAAGGGTAGACAGAGAGACCTATACACAGGCTGGGCAGTGAGGCCTGTACATTCAGGCTGTAGGCGTATAGCAGGCTAATTGATCACTCAGGACTAGGTGTGTTGGGTCAGCGGGTCCATTGTCTGGGCTGACTGATTAACCAGCACTAAAACGTCCACTGATCCATCCCTCACACTGCTTCTGGCTAACGTCATCATCAATTACCTGCCGTTGCCTGCAAGCCAAGTTACTATTGGGCTGGCTGGAGAAAAAGGCTACCTGCCTGTGAAATGTGTCTCTCTTTAGTGGCTAGCGCTAGCTCAGCTAAACTGCAGCCTTGTTTTAGTGAGTGTGTGTGTTTGGTTTTGCTATCCTTGTGGGGACCAGGAGTCACAAGGAAAAAATACTATTTTATGCTTTGGGGTTAGGGTTAGGGTTAGAGTTAGAATTCGGGTTAGGTTTAGGATTAGGAGTTACGGTTAGATTTAGGGTTAGAGTTAGAGGTTCGGGATTAAGGTTAAGGTTTAGGGTGAGGGGTTAAGGAAATATATTTTAAATGGGAATCAATTGTTTGGTCCCCACAAGGATAATAAAACAACGATGTGTGTGTATGTTGTGTGTGCATGTGTGTGTGTGGTGTGTGTGTGTGTGTGGAGATATGGAGAGATACATACTGTAATCTGCATTTAGAGTATTGATTGTTTAAAATGTGGGGACAAAGCTAACTGAGGAATATAGATAGTTAGGGGTGAAATTACTTGGGGATTTTCTATTTGATTTTGATGTAGAAATCTATACATCAGATTGCTTTTTCACAGTTATTTAGCTGTTTACTGTACTCTATGTGCAGTGTGTCCAGAGATGTTATTTGAAGCAGTCCTGTCCATTTCAAATGTTGGCAGTTTAAAAAAAAACTAATTCCAGTCAGCTAGTGCCAGGTGGAAACGGATTCCTACCGTTCTCTCGCTGATTCAGGACCTGAATGTTGAAAGAGATATTTGCATAGTGCAGGTCAACTGAGTTGAGTAGGCTTTGATATTGACATTGAACTTTTTTCTTTTTTTTCTTTTCTTTCTGTTTCAGAAAAATACATGTCCTTGGTTAAACCAAATAATAGACCTTGTCAATGTTCGGAATTCCCCAAGTCTGGGATGTTGCCTCATCCAGGAATCACATCATCGACAAAAAAAACATAAGGAATACAAGAACCTACATCAAAATGACACAGATTATGTCTATGTTGCTTACACATGACCTTTGTGTTATACAATACATTTTTTAATGCTGAGGACTTTGAATTGCCTTTCCTTCATTTTTTGACTAGTCGGCTGGAGTGTTCAGTACAGAACCCTACTTAAGACGAGGTGTCAGGTACAGACAGCTAACGTCCTTGTTGATTAGTAGAGGATTTGAAAAGTCTAAAATGCATGGACCGTAGACAGTTTTCTCCCTGCGCTCGTCATCTGCAGCTTCATGAGTTGAACTCTCTTTCTGAGGGTGCTGTATTCAACCTGAAAGGCCTTGTGTGATCGATCATGAGGCAAATAAAACAGTCGAGGATAAGATGGTCCCTCTCATGATTCATTCCAGGTCTTTCAACAAGAAAACATTCATTTGTATCTGTGTATGAATAGTGAATAAAGAATAGATGTTTTCAGTGTTGCGATCACAACAACACTACATGTTTGGTTTATACTCAGGCAATTCATATTACCATAGCAACTATTGTTGATATAAGTGCAGCAGTCTTTTGTCAGTGCATATTGTGAAATGGTATGGATGTAGGGTTTTGTTGAGACCTGACTGTTCATTTATCATGCGTACCACCATCTCACCTCTTTCTAGAATGGACCTGTGCTTTGGAATGACTAACATTGATCTGATGCATACAGTATGTTTCAACGGTGTTGTAACTGCCACAATCCAACAACTACACTTTATAATCCTCCAAATGTTATATAATGCTAATGATATTAAGAACTTACATTTTAAGGGTACGTTAGATTGAAGATTTAGCTGCTGGTGTTTTTGGTTCTCCTGGGAAGGGGTGTAGAAAACAAACTCATGATAAGTGAAAACCAAGGTGAGGTGTGGACTTAGTGTGAAAAGCATCAGGATCTAATGCACCTTGATGGCTTTGGTTATAAAATCCCCCTCTGGGATGTACACACTCACTATGCCCATCCTGACTCCACCACATCAAGGATCTCTCCCCTGTTACACTGCCATCCGCCTGCTGATGTCAAACTCTATCCCTACACAAACGTACACACACACTCTCTCTCTGTCAAACTATCCCCCCACCAGGCATTCACCCTCTTCTCTCCTCTCCTTGTTCCCTACAGACCCTGGGTGCCGTTGCCGGGCGGAAGAGAGACATGATTGACAGCAAACAAAGCTGAGCGGCCTGTCACTCATCTCTCCATCTGCGTGTCAAAAAGGCTGCCTCCTCCAGGGCTCTCGCTCTAGCTCTCGCCTCTCTCCTCCTTCACACCGACTCCTCCTCCATCCATCCACTCCTTCTCTTTTTATCTCCTTGACGGGCCAGTCACCCCGTAACTTCGGCGTGTCGTGACTCCCCCGTTCCCGCCCTCCCGGAGAGAGTACTGTCGGAGAGGCCTGAAACGGAGTACAGAGAGGACTCCAGACCAAAACAAGTGGTGTCCCCCCTCGCCCCTCCATCTCACACCCCTCGCCCCCCCCCCCCCCCCCCCCCCACCAAGCTGTTAACAGGAGGCTGGCATGCTGCCACAGTTCCTTAGCTCCTCTCTCCGTAAAGGTTGGATTATTTCATAAACTCAAAGGCCCAGGCCTTTCCCTCTGTTTCGCTGTCGCTCTGTTTCGGGAGAGAAGGAGAGGGATTCCCCATT